>NC_050574.1:345846388-345872028 GCF_011100635.1 Trichosurus vulpecula
GGAAAAGCTGACCTTACATACACAGCACTACAAATTAGTCCAGGCACAGGGTCAGGTCACTATAGGCTCTGTAGAGCTGTGTGTGAAGCCCATGTTGCCTTTGAGGCTTTGCGTTCGGTTTTATAGAATTGGGACAGAGGGTCCTGCTAGGCACACAAGGGGCTTTCACTAGGTGGTGTATCAAACAAGGGCACTAGAGAAACAGTATACACTAACAGAGAATTTCATGTTTATTGGTAAGTTAAATCTTTAATTGACTCAAGGATGTCAAAGTACATTGTAAAAAAAAAAGTAGCACACAAACGGATCACAAATTGCAATGTGATAATAGAATTTCACGCTAAGGACCCTATAAGAAGAACTGGATCTGACCAAGGATTGAGACAACATGGGCAGGACAGAAGAAAGGATGAGATAATGCTTGCATATGTTTATGAATAGTGTTTCATATCATACAGGTCTTTGCAAGTGGAGGACTGGCCAATGAGAGTCCTTTCCTTAGAAATGTACAATATGTTCTGCCTACTGCCAATCTACATGAGGCTTGGTGAGCCTGCTTTTAGAAACGCAGGATGGAGGGGCCCTTTTCCTATCCAATTTAGAGCACGTGTAGGTATCCTGACTGCTTCCTGTTGGGTAACTGAATGGCAAAGAAAACCTTTATATTTGGGATCTGGGACCAAAATTAGTATGCATATAAAAGGCTCAAAGGAATAGAAAAACTCTCTCTTCCCTGGCAGCTTTGAAGTAAGGAGGAAGAAGAAATGCTTTGGGCCTTAGAGTGAAAAAGAAACTTGGACCCTCTCTCTCATTCAGCTACCATATAAGAAGAATTCATGATGTTGTGGTTCTTCTGTCTCTGTTGTGTTGATTTTTTTCTGCTCTTAGGTGGTTGAATATCAGAGTAAGAACAGACCAAGTCATAATCTTGTGAGCTTTTAGAGGTCTGAAGAGTCACCAGAGCTACAATCACTTGTGTCTATAAAAGTCTGCTGCTAACTACAATAGCCGAACCTTGTGAGGAGAAAGCTCTGAGGAGTTTCTCCCAACTTGTCCCAGCCCAGCAGTGAAGACAGCAAACCCAGCAAGTGAGACACAGTGTCCTACAAGCAAGGAAACAGCTTGTTCATTGGCTATGATACCCCTAGAAATAAATTTGGAGTGAGGGGATTATTGGATAGCTATCATTTTAATTCTGAGTCTTCTTTCTTCAAGGAGGAGTTAAATATCTAGAGGGGGAAAGTGAATCTTGGTTTAGGTGAAGGGGGTAGTCTTTAGTCCTTGCTATACCTACTCAGGAAATATTCCTCTGTAAAAACTAATTGATATTAATCATCCAATTAATATTAAGGAGATATTATTTGGTGATTGACATTAGAAAACTTGTTGATATTAACCTTTCAATTAATATTAAGGGCATATCATTTGGTGATTGACATTAGAAAACTAGTCGATATTAACCTTTTGATTAATATCGAGAAGACATTATTTGGTGATTGACATTAGACAGAACATACTAGATGGGGGGTGTATAAGTAGCTAGAAAATCATCTCTCTTACCTCAAGGTTACCCCTAGAATCCTGAGGGGAGATATAATTAGTCAAGCTCTGGGCACCCAACACATCAGTGTAAGCATATGGGTCAAGAGAGTGAGCCCCAGAGCCTATAGGTCACACAAGGGCCAACAAAATTGAATCAGGCTTGGCATGCCTACTCACTGCTTTAGTGACTGCATACCAAATGGTGAATGAAGTGGTTCTAAATGCTTACAACACAAAGCATTCAAAGTATTGTGTCAGAGAGAACATCACTTCAAGAGACAAGAGCTATTACCTGATAGTAATATACCACTGAAAAATATAGCTACACTGATCTAGCATTTCAGACACCAATAGGAAGTGATTCAGTACAAAACATTAGAGAGTTTCATAGAATCCTAAGATTTAGAACCATCAAGGAATTTAGAAATCATCTGGCCCAGCCCTCTCACTTTACTGATGAAACCGAGGCTTAGAAGGGTCAAGTAACTTTCTCAAGGTCACAGAGGAAGTTGGTGGCAGAGGCAGTATTCAAACTGAAATCCTTTTACCCCAAATCTAGTGCTTTTTCCAATATATTTTGTTCCTAAGAAAAGACAGAGATGCTTCCCTCCACCCTTCCTCTTGGTCTCTCACCACAGACTCAAGAGGTATAGACTTTCCTAGTGAAGTTTTGTTGACTGGCACATGAGACATTACCAGTGGTGCCATTGGAATTGGTTCCTGAATGGAACAGGGTAGAAAAACAATCTGTATTTCTCTTCTTTATTTCTGCCAAGGCATTTCTGTTCTGTACATATTCTGGACTTCTTCCCAAAGAGCAGATCTCACAATATTCTGTACTAGTCATAAATAAGGTTCTCATTCCTCTAAGGGAAGAAAACTTCCTTAGGGCAATTAGTGTAGATGGTTAAGTGCCAGGTGAGGTAAAAGAACTGATGATCTTCACCTAAAGAGCAGGGCCAGGGGTAAGGGGGCAGAGGGACTTTCTTACCCACCTTCTTACTCAGGCCCCACACATATCCATTGTAGGAGTCAGTGTAGTCTACTGCAGACACTCTTGTACAGAAACTCAGGAAAGCTGGGTTTGAGGCTCTGCACTACCATTGCCCAGATATATCAGCTTGGGTAAGTTACTTAATTTTTCTTGGCTTTCCATCTACAAAATGAGAGGAATAGTCCCTAATAATCTCTAGTTGTCTATGATCCTTTCAGAAGAATAGCATGGGAAAGTCATGGGAAAAACTATAGGCAATAAAAGCTATAGCCCCTAAACTAAAGAAAGGTACAATAGGATTTCATCCTGAAGAGAACTATTAGTTTCTTGTCAGCCATATACAGGTGCATGGGTGAATTACCATCAGACACGATATAAAACAAAGAAAGCTGACTATTGTACACTCAGTGTTCAAACAATTTATAAGATCTATGGTCAAAGACAAGGGGCACCCTTTTCTCACCAAGGAGTGCCAGTTCTGAGCTCATTTCACATCTTGGAAAATCCTGATCCCTTAAGAGTAGGAATATTTTTTTCACATTTTCTATTTCATCACATGCCACCCTTATACCTGAGTAGAACTCTGGGAAAATCTCTAAAGCAAAGCTTACAAATAGCTCATGTCTAGGATATCCCACAAAAGGATTAACAGAGCCCTTTCAAGAAACCTATGCAATGTAACAAAGTAGATCAAATATTGGCCAGTTATTTACTTCTTCTACTACAGCAGAAATGCTTAACATGTAAAAAACTCATATGTCCCATTAACAAATATTTAAAACCCGATGCAGTAACCCATCCCTTTTCTTTTACCTTTCTATCTGGACTGCTGAACAGCTAATTCACTTTCACTTCTGATCTGGCCTTCAGTACAACTCATAAATCCTCATCTCCTCAAAAGCTAGGATGTATTTTGGACTTTCTCACTCCTTTCATCTGCAATATCTTTTTTGGAAATGTTCATTTTCTCCTCCAAGGAATGATGGGGCTCATCTCATGCAAGGCAATGAGTAATCTGGACCCAGGAATTCCTAACCTTTCAAACTTACCAGATTGACACAAAAGATAGAAACACTCATCCCTGGATCGCCTGTTCTTAGGGAAAGAATCAGAAAGTAGAACATAGAAGGTAGCCAGGGATTTGAGGATCAGTCTTAGGCTCATCTACACAAACACATGTTTTTGCTGACACCTATTTCCAGTCACCATTGCTGTTAGATTTGGAGGAAGAGGAAGAGAGAGAGAGAGAGAGAGCTATTCACTCACTGGAAGTCTAAGGGAGAGACTTCCTAAGGCCCAAGTAACATGCTTCAAAGAGAGGAAGAGAGACTGAGAGCAGAATTTATTTTTTATAAGCCTGCTGAGTGGGAGGTTTCTTCTGACTCAGTGGCCAATCCTTGTTGACACACCCTGTCCCCACTGTCCCCCACCATCTCAGTGCCCAAAGGACGAACCAGGAGACTCTTGCCCTATACACCCTTCATCAAGAAGGCCAGAGCCCATGTGTCACTAGTAATGGTCAAATTACATGCTGATCTCCGGCACTTCCATTACACAAAGGGGTAAAAAATCAACAATTGGGCCTGATATTACAATACTGCTTCATTCTTTTCACCCATCATCCTGTAGTAACCCTGTTTTCACACATTAGAAATTTCATCTATCATAAGAGACTTAATTCCCCCTTTTCCTTCCCCTAAGGAAGGGGGAGGGTGGGTGGTCTTTCAGTTAACAAGGCAGGCAGTGACAGTCCTGGTGCATATAAAAAGTTCATTTTACCCTAAGCACTAATCCACTAAACTCTTTCTCTACTCCTCTTAACCTACTAACAATCTCTCTGGGAAATCTAAATAGTTATCTCCGTTTGGACCATGCTAGTGCTGCCTCTTTCCTAACCAGCAGAGGTCTCCATTATAGAGCCACTCCAAGACCCACCTCCCCATCAGAATCTGCACCATAGCTCAGAAATACATCCAGTGCTGGCTAAGGGGGAAAGGGGAAGACTCATCATCATCTCTAAGAAGAAAGGCAATGGATAGTCCTAATTCCATCTTAATGGGTAGTCAAGGAAATGCACTCTTAAGCTCCAACACTGATACCAAAGTGGACTTTCGCTGTCATGACACCAGGCTATCTCTCACCTTGACTATTTCTAAATAAGGGTTGATAATATCACTCTTATATGTCACAGGGGACCTATAAGGCTCAATTGGCAAATAGTTGTAAAGTTCTCTAAAAAATGAACAGTGCTGCTAAATAAACATTAATATTTACTCATGTTATTAAGCTTATTTTATCTTTATATCCAACTGTACTGTCTGTCTTGGTTTCCCATCATTAATTTTTATATATTTTTAAACCTTCCTTCCCCAGATGTTTTCCCTTAAAGTTCCATTTTCATCTAATCCTATTTTAAACCACTTAATTGCCTTAATTTAACTTGGCTTCTCATAGTATCAATTCACCAATCTTGTCCTTCTTCTAAGCCAGTGTTACAAAAACTCACCCAAAATTGGTAAAGCAAATTAAACCAAGTAAAAAGGGAGCTATTAAAGAGAAATTAAAGTTGGAGTATGGAGAAAATCTGAATACAAAGAAGTGAACAAAAATATTGTAGAGGAATAAGTAACAGGGAAGAAAGAAGAGAGGGAGGGAGAAAGCAGCAAACCTGCTTCTGCCTTCTCCACCTCTGTTTTCAGCACCAAGGACAGAGACACAGATCAGTTGGCCCATTGGTTTAGGGTCCCTCTCTAAGCCACCAGGGGAAACTCATGGATCTGAAAGCAGCTCTGAGACATGCAGTAAGGTCTGATGGGGAAGCTGGAGCAGCAGCACACTACTGATTTCACCTCAGAGACAAAAATGGGTGATTTTCCTTCCTTTTCACTTCCACAGTTTCAGTGTCCTAGGAAAGGCAAACTTTGGCATTTCCGAGCTTGTATGCCAGTAGTGAATGGCTGCAGGAGCTGAGGTGTTAAACTCCATAGTCTACAGAAATCAGCAAGGATTTTCAGGGTAAGTAATTATTTCTTTTTGTTTTCTAAATTTGCACATGACGTTTTCCTGAAAGGCTGTATTACCGATTTGAGGTTTCTGTGGTTCTCTGAAAATATGCATCAAAACTACTTACATACTATTACTTAAAAACCTGAAATCTTGAGGAAAAATATCCTCCTTTTCTTTCCTAAGTGGTTTAGATGGCATAAATCTTTCCTTGTTCCTTTTTTCTTTTCCCTAAAATTGGATTCTCTTGAGCTCTGAAAGTTATATTAATGTAGAATTAAAAAGATGGAAAAGAGAAAGGTGTTATTATTCCAAGGATTTATGAGAGAATTGATTGTATTTCTCTTGAGTGTCTCATTTAATTATGAGAATCTGTTACTTTAGATTCCCTAATTCAGTGTCCCAGTAATCCAGGTTTGAGGGCTTAGAGAGAGAGACACTGTTTTCTATGGTCTATTTAAAGTCAGGCTGTTTCCAATTCCAAATCAAATTATTCCCAGCAGAGATGTATAGCACTTGAGGTGATGATTGTGTATGTTTTCTTTAATGATGGCATATGATTTTGAGGGTTGTTGTTGTTTTCCTCATGTGTGGAACTGCCATTATTTGCCGTAGCATATTGGATCAATGAAACTCATTGCAATTAAGCATTAGTTCCAGTTCATGCATTTGGCTTAATCGAATACCATCAAAAAGCATACATACAAATAATACTGGAGCAACAGCAGTCATGTTAGAACATGGATTCTGACCACATTCTGGGTGCCTGTCCGTTGGCCAAGATTTTGCTTCTGTATTCCATAATCAAGAGGTCAATACGCACTGTCTGCCTTTGGTTCCTAGTAGAAAATTTTTGCCCCAGAATATACTGGTGTTTTGTTTTGTTTTTAAAGCAAGAGACTGGGTGAAAAGAGGCGGGGGATCCTAAATGTCACCACTGCTTCTTTAAGTTAGAACATTTTCTAGGGTCAAAATGGATAGCATAGAGTGTGAGTTTTGAGCAGGGCAAGGGTAATATCAAGTCTTCCAATTCATAGTACCTAGAAACCAAATGGGATGTACATGAGAGTAAACCAAAAAATCAATTAGACCAAAGTAGGGGTGATGAGGTGGGGGACAGCCATTATGTACTTGCACCTAGCATGGTACCTGAATGTTGTCAATGCTCAACAAATATTGATAGATAAGTTGATTGATTGAGAGATTGTCCTAGCCTCTCTGTTTCTGAATAATACTGGAATGGCTGTTTCTTCAGGGGTGGTAGAAGGGAATGCTTTTGGAGAAGGTTAGTTGTGAAAATATTTCAGGTCTGACCCTAGTAACCAAGTGGAACTGCTGCACATATTTTTGCTCTGTACTATAAATGTAAATATATGGTGTATTTCTATTCACTTAGGAATTGCTAATTTTGTTAAAGCTGTTTTGCAGCTCTTTGAGAGCATAAAGTGCCATAGAAATGCTAAACACTACTGCTAATAACAACAATATAACGCCCACTGACTCCAAAGAGTTGCACACCTGCATTGAAGACCCAGTCAGGTGATGGGTATAAGAGGCTTTTAAGAGACAAAGGTCATGGTAATTTTAAATTACCTCCTAAATCGTGTCTTTCTACATCATGATACCAGGCAGGACTATACTGGAAAAGCAGCTGGAGAAATCAGCAACTGGGAAGAAGATGCATTGGCAGAGCTGGCTGGGGGTGGGGGAGGGGTCTGGAATTATGGGGAGAGGGGAGAGGGCAATGGTTCCGACCAAGAACTGAGTATTCATCCATTAGGTTGTTCCACGTCGGGAGGAGAGAGAGCTACCATGTGATTTCTAAAAGAGTCAGCTACTTTCATGCTGAGGGAAGGGATGACTCTCCCATCTGCACTTTATGCCCACTCATATGGACCTGTAATCCTTGATTACCAAATCCCACGTGACAAGTCCTTAAAGAAAGCTACCAAAGAATCATTGGATCACAGACTTGGAGCTAGAAAGGACCCAGAGGCAATCTAGCCCAACTCCGTAATTTCAGAAATGAGGGAGCTGAAGCCCAGAGAAGTTATATGATTTGTGTAAGATCACACAGGCAATAAGTGGCAGAGATGAAATTTGAACCTGGAACCTTTGACTCCAAAATCCTTGGTTTTTCCACCATACCATTCGATTTTCAACTTTAACAATGCTCTTTTCTATCTAGCTAAACAGCGACCTAGCTCTGGGGTAGGAAAGCCTGGTTTTCTCATCTGTAAAAGAAGAGGGTTAGATTAACTGGTTTCTATAAAATTTCTTCCAGTTCTAAGTCTGTGGAGTAATTGGAGCCCAGTAGACATTTTATAAATGGTGCTGAATGACACCTCATCAGTCAGCATGGAGGAACATTGACAGCCAACTGAATCTTTTCTCAAGGTTGGGGGAACAGGTCAGGAGAGTGAAGTTTCAATTGAGCTGAGCGTGGGAGGCTCCTGGTGCACCTGCTGCATTATCTTTGACTATTGCTGCTGGGGCTCTGACTTTTTCAAGCACCTACCAACCCCACCACCTCCCTTAAAATAGATAAATATTCATGCTGCCATCTACAGAAAGGCAAGAAAATTAAAATGAGATAGGTGTGACCTTGAACAAGTCACTCCTCTTCACCAGTTCTTAATTTCCTAATTTACAAAATGACAGTGTTTAATCTAATGTTCCTTTTAATTCCATAGTCTATAACACTGTGACTCTAAAATCGGACACTTGGTAAAGGCCCATCTAAAAGCAAAACAAAACACTGAGTGGGGTTTCATGGACTGAATTTTAAAATACAATTCAATACAACATACTTAATAAGCACTTTCTATGTGCAAAGAAGAGTCATGGATACAGTGGATCAAACATCTGCTGAGCCAGGAAGGCCTGAGCTAGAGACCTGTTTTTGACACCTACTAGCTTTGTGACCTTGGGCCAGTCATTTAATCTCTAAGTGACTCAAGCAACATTTTAAAGACTATAAATTGCAAAGCAAATGCCAACCTTCACAAGGGTTTCATTAGTATAGCTGACTCCCAGTGATGATATTTCCTCTACCAATGAAGATCTACTCCTCTTCTTAGAGTTGTCTAGAGGCACTAAAGTGTTAAATGATCTAGCCAGGATCACACAGCCACTACGTGTCAGAAGAAGGACCCTAGCCCAGGTTTTCTTGACTCAGAAACTGCCAAAGACAAAACAAAAAATAGTTCTTGATCTCAAAGAACCTACATTCTAGTGGGGCGGGGGATACAATATTTGCAGAGGTAAGTATGATGCAAGAAGTGAAGGGAATGGCACTAATACCTGGCAGAGTAGGACAGAGTTTTCATGGATAACTTTCTATTCCTAAAGCTGATGTTGTTGTTGTTCAGTTGTTTCAGTCTTGTTTGACCCTCTGTGACCCCATTTGGGGGTTTTCTTGGCAAAGACACTAGAGTAGTTTTCAATCTCCTTCTCCAGATTTTTACAGATAAGGAAACTGAGGCAAACAGGGTTAAGTGACTTGCCCAGAGTCACGCAGCTGTTGTTTGAGGCTGGATTCGAGCTCAAGTCCTCCTGACTCCAGGCCCAGAGCTTTATCCATTATGCCACCTAGCTGCCCTTCCTAAAGCTGAGGCCAATTGCTAAAATAATCAACAATACCACCCCAGTCTGTTCAATAGAGAAACATAACCATATTACTTCTCATGCAAAGGTTAAAATGCTTCTCATCCAGTGCCCAGGACACCCATATATTTAGGTTCAGTTTTGGGAAGCGAGTTTTCCTGGTGAGGCTTTATTTCCCTGAATCCTGCAAACTCTGGTAGTCCATATGCATATCATGTCTTTCTTTAAAAAAAAAAAGATGGGAATTTAAGGGAATCATGGAGCCCAGGGGTTCTCAATATTTTGTGTTTCACGGAACTCTTGGGCAGTTTTGTACAGCCTATGGCCTCCTTCTCAGAATGCTTCTAAAGGCTAAAATAAGATGCATAGGATTATGAAGGAAATCAATTATATTGAATTACAGCCACTAATATACATATATATACATATATATTTTTAATTCATAGATGTTCCGTTTAAGAACTCTATTAGATAGTAAGCTTCTTGAGAGCAGGAACTGTCCTTTAGCTCTTTTTGTATCCTCAGAGCCTAGCACAGTACCTGGCACATAGTAGGCAATTAATAAATCTTGATTGATTGATTGGTCAATTTAATCCCCCAAAAGGAGAGAGATCCCCTTTTCGATTTAACCACTTCACTGTTTAAAAAACCCATATGGGAGACTACTCGTGAGGATCTTTCTTTACCCACGAAGACCTGCTCCTTCTAGTCTAAGAGTGTTGCCTGGAGAAGCCCTTTGAGGTTAAATGACTTTAACAGGATCTCACAGCCAATATGTATGAGTCAGAGTCAGGACTATTTCAGGGGAAACATGAGGTTCTAATCATTGCCCCAGCTTTCCAACTGATGGCCTGGCTGCTAGAAGATGAATGTTTTCACCAAGCAAACTCTGCTCTTGAGTCTTAATTCATAGATCTATGTAGCCTCAGATACCCCTGTCTGCCCACAATATTCAGGGCTGGGTCCTAGGGCTTTTGCATTCAAGAGATCTAAATGGAACTCATTCCTTCACTCTGGAGGGTTCACGCTCAGATTCTCCAGGGTTCCTAACCTTTGGCACCATCCATACTTGACATCATTTCTCAGAGGGAAGAACAGCTGACTCCATGACTAAAAGAAGCCAGCTGAGATTTCCTCAGCACTAGCCAGCCCCCCATTGTTCTTTTCATAGAGGACTCTTAGAACTGTGGCTTAAAAGGATTTCTCCATTTGTATCACAGAAATATTTTGGAGTCTCCAGAATTCCCAATGCCACCATTCTCCTGTCATCATCCATCTGCTTATCAGGAGTAGCCGGTAAGGAGGTCCCAGTGGCATATCATGTAGCAGGTCTCTAATCCACTGTTATGAAAGCTGAGAATTGGAAGTGATAATAGTCCTCTACCAAGGGGTCCCTCATCTGTACAGCACTCTCTTCTGTTACTGGAGACAGTTTCGTTGGAAAGAATAGCGGTTTAGGAGACCTATATTCTAGTTCCATTTCTAAAACTAACAAAAGGTGTGACATTGGTCACATCGTCCAACCTCACTATGGCTCAATTGCTTTATCCATATAATGGGGACAATAATAGATGCTCTACTTACCCCATAGGCTGGCAGTGAAGATCTTGGGCTCTGTATGTTGAGGGAGGGACAGACAAGTTTCATTCCCAAAGGTTTATCACTAATGATAATAAGCTTGCTTTGCTGCTATCCAGGGTCTTCCCTGACATTTGAATATGGCTTGTGTCTAGCTCTTATTTAGAGGTCTTGCTGTTGTTGAGTTGTTTCAGTCATGTCCAACTCTCCATGACCTCATTTGGGGTTTTTCTTGGCAAAGATACTAGAGTGGTTTGCCATTTCCTTCTCCAGTTCATTTTACAGATGAGGAAACTGAGGCAAACAGGGTTAAGTGACTTGCCCAGGGTCACACAGCTAGTAAGTGTCTGAGGCTGAATTTGAACTTAGGTCTTCTTGACTCCAGCCTGGAGCTCTATCCACTATAGTTTTCTTAAAAACATGAGACTAAAAAGACATGAAACAGAGAACAAATTTATTATACACCACAAAGAATACAGAGGGGACATACCTGAGTCCATAGACATTCAAGGATACTTTCCCCTTCTTATGAGCCCCACTTTTCCCCAGGGATCTATGTAGTTGCTCCACACTGTGTGTACTGTGTATGTATGTATATATGTACTACTATGTGCTACTCCAGACTTTATGTACTCTCAGTACCACCCTGGGATTGCAGCCCCCATAAACAGAGAAAAAACTCTTGGGCACTAAAAAAAATTTTATTTAAAAAAAGGTTTTTTGTAGCACTACAAAGTTAACTCCCCTTCCTGAGACTTACATAATCCAAATGACTTACAGTACCAGGAAAAGACAAGGGATAGCTTCCTTCCTTGCAGTTGTGCTCCTATGCTTTATTACCACTTTGTTCCAGCTCCCACAGTTTGAAGCATGCGCTTGGCTTGATCTAAGAACATCTCATATATTTCATTAATGTTGCTTTTCTGCTACCAGTTTATATTCTGAGAGAGATCAGATTAAAAATGGAGGGTGAATACTAAAGTTCAGTAGTCATTAAGTCTAGGATCTTAGAGATATATACGTGTGAAAATTAAACCCAAAAGCAACTTTAGGAAATACGTCATATATTCACATATGTACTTAATATATGTGTACTTAATATACTTAAATATCATTTTAGTTCAAAATATAGATTTCCCAAAATAAAGATTCCCCCCCCCCAATAAAGTATGCATCTCTAAAATAAATTACCTGTGAAAAGAAAAAGTAGATAGATAAGCTCTGGAAAAAAAAAACCATCAAATATAGGCTATGATCAGATTTTAATAATCCAGATCTGGGGGAAGAGTACAGTCTATATTCAAATTAATATGGTACTAATTACTTTGAATTATTTAACCATCAATTGCTCAGTTGGTGGATTCTCTAGGTACTTTGCTTCTCCCTTCTGCACCACATTTACTCGTTAATAGTATCTTAGAGGGAAAACTGGGAAAAGGAACACTCAGATCTATCAACCTTTTAAGCTATTCTAGACTAAAAAAATTCTTAATAAGGTAAAAATCAGAAACAATAAACTACTATGAGATGTGACATTTATTTGAGCCTTTTAATTTCTTTTAATATTTTATGGGCTCCTCTTCTTACTCACCTCTCCCTCCAAAATGAGCCTTCTATTGTACCAAGGAAAAATGATTAAGGAAAGTCAGGTGATGTAGCACTTGTATCTGATAGTGTATTGCCAATCCTGTACCCATAGTCCCCCACCTTTCTACCAAAAAAGAAAGAGATTCTTCCTCCTCTGTTCTCTAGAGTAAAAATTTGTCATCATAATTATTCAGCATTCAAATTTTTTAATTTTTCTACACTGCCTTGATTCCCCAAGACCACCAATCACCAGGAGCAAACCAAAGAATAAGCTGCTACAACTGCTATTAGAAATGTAAGCAACTGGAGACCAGAGACAGAGTAATGGGGGAAAAATTGATCTGAAGTTAAAACCATCTGGCAGATGATATATAGTTGGGCTTCAGTTTGTTTTTGTTGTGTTTTGTTTTGCTTTTTAAAATGTAATTCACTATTGACATTCAGCTGTACTATTTTTAAATAGCTGTCAAAACTCTTGGTGGTCAGACAATACAATAATAAGCATCCCAAAGTTCTGGGCTTCATTTCTGTTTGACAAGTGAGATGGGTGTAAGCCATCATTACCCTCAAAGAACCATGCCATTTGGAGAGGTGGTCAAACTGTCCTCCTAACTAATAGTCCAAATCATGTCAAGTTCTCTGGACTTGTGCCTTTCTCAAAGATGGAAATATTCATCTCCAGGAAATAATCAGGAAGGCATTGTGTTTTTCCAAAAGCTCTTGGCAATGGCAGCACCATCACCAGGGCAGCAGCTACCCCTCTTGGAATAATGTGCAAATGATTATTATTAGCAACTTATTATTACATTCTAAAATACAGTGAGTACAAATAGTTGACAGGATGAAGTAGGGAGGATCGAAAACCAAAACCAAAACCAACCAGCTCTAAATTTATTCTAAACCTGTGGACTGTTCTCAATTGTCCACTTTAACCCCTTCATCTCCCAAGCTGAGAGGGCTTCATTCTAACAAAATGTGGCAAAATGCACAATGACTGCAGAAACTTAAACAAAACAACACTGAGAGGAAGCCTCTGGTTAATCGTAACGGGAACCAACCTTGATCCCCAGAAAACAGAGCAAAAAACACATTTTTCTCCCTAGTAGAGAGGTGGGGGCCTACAGATGTGAAATTGTGCATGTATTGTCAGATGTCATTACCATCTTGGTTAGTTTTTACCATTTTTCCTAGGCTACAAGAGAGGGGTCAGTAGGTGATAAGGTATATCTGAAAAGAAATGTAACATAAAACCAAAAAGCATCCATAAAACATTTTGAAAAGTAAAAGCCATCAAGAATTTAGAAACAATAAAAATAAATGTGGTACAGAGACACCAGGTTAAGGTGAGCCAACCCCCTAAAAATTCAGTGGGAACCTCTGAGCAAAAGTAATACTTTCTTTTGCTGACATTTGAATTTAGAAGAACCTCAGGTCCAGGCAAAGGTATATTTTTCTATCTGCTTTTGAAGGAAATGATGCCTTCAGCTGCCTACTGGAATCCCACCCATCTTTAAAGGTCCTATCTAGTATTACTTCTTCCATGATCCTTTTCTTTGTTGCTGTCCAGTTATTTCCATCATGTCCAACTCTTCATGACCCCATTTGGGGTTTTCTTGGCAAAGATTCTGGGATGGGTTACCATTTCCTTGCCAGCTGTCCGTGTACAGAGGAGGAAACTGAGGCAAACAGGTTTAAGTGACTTGCCCAGGGTCACACAGCTAGTAACTGTCTGAGGCTGGATTTGAACTCATGAAGATGGGTCTTCCTGACTTCAGGCCCAGCACTCTATCTACTATGTCCCCTAACTGCTCTATGATCCCAATCCCCAGCAAATACATATGGACATACATACATACATGCAAAATAAAAAACCAATCAACCAGAAGTCATCTTTTCTACTCCTATAGTTCTTTTTTTAATACCATTCTCATGGCATGTATCATATTCTACCTTACATGATTAATGTATTACCTGTCATTTATACTGGTAAATTTGGGATCCTTGAGAGTAGCAACTGAATCTCATGTATTTTTCCATCCACCAAAGAAGCTAGCGCTGTGTCAGGGTACACAGTAAGGGCTCAGCCAATGTTTGTTAAAATAAATTAGATTCCCTCCAATCAAATTCATGCGACTCTTTGAGATGCTCCCCCAGAGCATTCCATGTGAGGTTAGCATCATTATGACAAGGGATGTTCTTGATCCAAGGTCACCACAGTCTCATAGTCACAGTAGTGAATTTTCTGAAAGGG
The DNA here is from genome assembly GCF_011100635.1 of Trichosurus vulpecula. Classification (NCBI taxonomy): domain Eukaryota; kingdom Metazoa; phylum Chordata; class Mammalia; order Diprotodontia; family Phalangeridae; genus Trichosurus; species Trichosurus vulpecula. The sequence goes on from NC_050574.1 coordinate 345,860,950, forward strand.
CAGTTGCCTCAGTTTACTTGTAGGTATTAAGAACCCATAATCAAATGGGTGACATCCAGACTATGTTATTCATTGAAGTTGATCATCATGGCAACATACAGTGTTTCACTTCCAGGGTCTCCCAATATTTCCTAGCATCTTTGGAACTGACTTCTAGGCTGTAATCTCCAAGCCTGTCAGAGATGCATGAGAGGATTTTTTTAAAAGGAGGAGGAGAGACAAAGGAAAGAGGCACATAGGCATGTGAAGATAGGATGACCTGTGTTCCAATCCCACCTGCAGTGGTTTGAACTACATCTAGGTGATGCGATGGATAGAGTGTTGGAATTAGGGTCAGAAATACCTGAGTTCAAATCCTGCCTCAAACATTAACTGGCTGTGAGACTGAGCAAATCACTTAACCTATCTGCCTCAGTTTCCTCCTCAGTAAAAATGGGGATAATATTAGCATTTACCTCCTAAGGTTGTTATGAGAATCAGATGAGATATGACATGTAAAAGTTCTCAGTAAACTTTAAAGACCTATCTAAATGCCAGCTATTATTACACAGAGAGGGAGAGAGATAAGACTTACTGTACTGATCAATGGTTTTTTTTTTTCCATCTTGTTCTAGGGAACTCTGTCAGGACAATGACTTCCCTTCTTACAATGGCTCTTCTCAGTCCACTCAACAGCTCTATCAACTCTACTTGCAGGAAGGAGAACACAACAGGGCCAGGACTGCCCCACCCCCATGCCTACTATGCCCTCTCCTACTGTGCCCTCATTCTGGCCATCGTCTTTGGCAATGTCCTGGTCTGTATGGCTGTGCTGAAAGAACGTTCCCTGCAGACCGCCACCAACTACCTGGTGGTGAGCCTGGCTGTGGCTGACCTGCTTGTGGCCACCTTGGTGATGCCCTGGGTGGTGTACCTGGAGGTGAGTGTGTCCGAGTGCCACAGGGCCAGCCTTGGGGACCTTTGTTTCATGTCTACTGCTGTTCACAACTGTGTGCATAATTACATTCAGACAAGTATCTTGCTTCTAAGGAGTTCAAAACACACTCCACTTCACAATACACCCAGTGAGTAAGGAGGACAGATAGTGTCATGCTCATTTTAATGAAGAAACTGAGGCTCCCTGAGATGCAGTGACTGTCTGATGTCACTCAGCAAAATCAGAAGCAGAGGATGGGGAATGATTCCCTTCCTGAGTCCCCAGCATGATGGCTAGACTGAAGAAATGCTGTCAGGACTTTCTTTCACTAACCAACAATGTCCCAGGTTTGTGTGCATCATGCACGAGGCAGTCACTGCCTCGGCTGCTCTGTCAGTGAGAGAAATGAGGAAGAATGGGAAATGGACCCACCTTTTTTTTTTCAATGCGCAACAAAAACCTTCATTAGCATTTGGCTCAGCTGTTACTGAACCTGGTAATCTCCAAACTTAATATTAAGACTTCAAAGACTTTAATAAGTGCAAAATGATGCTAGCATTGGCAATTTATGCTTTCATAATAAAGTCAACAGTTAACAGACACCCCTAAGATGCAGGACCAGGTGGAGAGTGGATTCTTTCTGGATGTTGTAGTCAGACAGGGTGCAGCCATTCTCCAGCAGCTTGCCTGCAAAGATGAGCCTCTGCTGGTCAGAGGGGATGCCTTCTTTGTCCTGGATCTTGGCCTTGACATTTTCAATAGTGTCACTGGGCTCTACCTCCAGGGTCATGATCTTGCCTGTCAGGGTCTTCACACAGATCTGCATGCCACGTCTAAGATGTAGGACTAGATGGAGAGTGGGAGAAAAGTGGAAGAAACCAGAGAGGCAGAGGTCAAGTAAAGATAGCAGGAATCAGGGAACAATAGGGAGGTGGGAAAGGAAGAACAAAGGAATGGGAAAGGGAAAGGGAGAAGAAGAAACAGATGAGAGAGGGTGAGGAAAGACCAGGAACTAATACATAGCCTGACCAGGGCACCTCCCAGAGACTTAGTTTCTTCCATATCAGTACTCCATAACAGACTTAGGCTGAGCCTAAGACCGAGGTTTTAAATGGACCCCGAAGTTACTTAGATTAACAGTGAGAGACATCATAAGTGGATAGAAGATTGTTTTGGGAATCAGGAAGCTGACAAAGGGTTCAGCTCAAGAACAACCTCTTCTTACATGAAGCCTTTTCAGGTCCCCCTCCCCACTGGCTTTTGTCTTCCCTTCCAAGGCTCCTTTCCCTCTGGGGTGTGTGTGTGTGTGTGTGTGTGTGTGTGTGTGTGTGTGTGTGTGTGTGTGTGTCCACAGATCTATGTATATGGTATCTCTTCCATTACGATGGAGGAACTGTTTCTACTTTTAATTTTTGTAAGGTTAAGGATGGGGGTCAAAGTAAATCAGTCAAAACTCCTTGTCCCCTTGAAAAGTGTCAGGAAGCTAAACACTGTTCTAGATAGGTCGATAAATAGATAGAAAGATAGAGGTATATGGGTGGGAGAGAGAGAGGGAGAAGGAGAGAGAGAAAGAGAGAGAGAGAGAGAGAGAGAGTATGGTAACAACACATTTCAACTGTTTGCTTATGTTGTTTCGATTATGCCCAACTCTCCAGGACCCCATTTGAGGTTTTCTTGGCAAAAACACTGGAGTGGTTTGCCATTTCCTTCTTTAGCTCATTTCACAGAGGAGGAAACTGAGGTAAACAGGGTTAAGTGACTTACCCAGGGTCACACAGCTAATAACTGTCTGAAGTTGGATTTGAACTCACAAAGGTGAGTCTCCCTGATTCCAAGCCCAGTATTCCATCCACTCTGCCACCTAGTGGCGCTAAGTATGAGCAATGCCTTGTCAATCTATCAGTAAACATTTATTAAGCACCTACTATGTGCCAGGCATTGTGCTAAACAGTGAGGATACCAGAAGGGACAAAAGACAGTTCCCCCTCAAGGAGTTTACAATCTAATAGGGACTGCATGAGGAAGTCAGTTCAGATCTAATGAGAGACTTGGCCTTGAGGACCTTTATAAAAGCAGGAGCTAGTTCAAAACCAAGGAGGGAGAGCTTTCAGGGGTCTGGTAGCTGAGAGGAAGGGATGGGGACCTCGGGAGCTGAGCCAGAATTGGCAAGCAGGGGTAAAAGAAAAAGAGAAAGTAAGACTGAGCTGAGGCGGAGGAGAGAAAGACCAAGGAGGGCCATCAGCATTATAGGCATCTCTGAGTAAAAGACACAGGTTGATACCACCAGCATTGTACCCACATTATCTACCGCTGAGGAAAGTTCCAAGAAAAGTCCTCTTTCCCCAACTTCCCCTGCCAGCGCCCCAACATTTCTGGTAACCTGAATTTTGCTTCAACCACAAAGGGTCCAGGGTTAGCTAGAGATAAATATAAATGTAAATTAAGGCAGAGAGCCAAACCGCTGCCTAAAGCTGTAGAAGGGAGAAGAGAACCACATGGACCTCAGGGGCCATTATATATGGCCCCGAGGCTTAAAATGGGCTAATTATTGTAATGGAGTGTTACATTTGTATTCCTAGCTCTCAGCACTTTGCTGGGCATGTAGTAATATAGCACAGTGCCAGGTACATAGTAAGAACTTAATAAATACTTGTTGATTCTGTTGTATTTGTGGAGGGAGCCCCCATGTGGGAAGTTCCCTACACCCATGAAATCACAGGGCCAGACCCTACTCCCTCACCCCCAACCCCAGCACACAAAATGATGCAGGCACTAGGGAATATTTGTTTATTTTCTAAAGTATTTTCACTTGAATGTCTGAAATGAAATAAGTCCAAAGGTTATCAAGAAAAAACATCCATTCTGTAACAGAGAAATCAGGATGCAGTCACCCATTCAAGGAACAGATACTCTTCCTGGCAAAACATATAATTACTAGACAGATTTTTTCCCCCAAAACACCATAACATACTATTATTATTTCAGTTTGTGTCCTTCTTATAAAGAAATGTCCAATGGAAGATCAGAATGATGCTATGATTAAGAGAAATTAAGATTCATCAAATTAATATCTCAGCCGATATTAATAGTGAAGGTGACAGTTAATTATGCATGGCATATCACAGGAGAGCAAAAGCCTCAAACATAAAGACTACCTTATGTTAGTACTAATATTAAAGAATGGCTGAGAACTAAAATTAGGCATTTGATCTCAGGAGGACAGAGACAAAAGGAAGAAAAGGAAATGAAAAATAGAAGAAAAGAAAATTAAATAGGATGGACAAGAGTGGATCTTGTGGTTTCTGGAAGGTAATCATTTGCCTAAATTTAATTTCATTTTACCATGTTATTTTTAAAAGCTATGTACTTGAGAATGAAACTCTGTTGGGGAATGGCTCTTTGGACCTTCTCAGAAATGTATGTAGCAGGTGATCAATCATGGGTTAATAGATTTAGAGCTGGAAAGGATCTTGGAGGTCATCCTGAAATTCCTTATTTTATAGATCAGGTTCAGAGAGGTTGAGTGATTTGTCCAAGGACACACAGGTAGTAAGTGACAAAGTCAGGATTTGAACCCAAGTCCCACCGATGTAAATCTATCTTTTTTTTTTCCTTTGCACACTTTGAGGCTCCTACTCTTGGTGGTTGATGTCCTATTTATTTCCTGAATCTAGCAATGATGAGGCAGTATTGCACAGTGAATAGAGAAACAGCATCACATAGTAGGTAGAGAAACAGTCTCAAAGCTGGGAGGACCTGGTCTCCAGTCTTCCTCAGATACATATTGGCTGTGCAACCCTGAGCACATCACTTAAACTCTTAGTGCTCTGGGCCCCTCTCTAAGACCAGAAATTATAGAAAAGTTATTCAATCTATTGATTGGCGGAGTTTCCTTACCAGGGAGTTCCCTATGGCAATGAAATCTCAAGTCCAATTCCTACCAATAAGGAGCTTGACAAAAGCTGAAATTAGGTAAATATGTACAAATGTCTATATGAGATTGAGGGAGCCTTTAGACTATGTAAATTAATAAAGATGAGTCAACAATTCAAACCATCCACATCCAATAAACTGTCTCTAGCCATCCTTGAAGATATCACACATTTCCAAGCAGAGGTTCTTAATCTTTTTCTCTGTGATGGACTCCTTTGGTAAAAGTCGGTGAAGCCTTTGGACCTTTCCTCAGAATACTCTTTAAAATTTCTAATTGGAGAGAATGTTCAATTTCAGTTAGATGTTACTGAAAATTAAAATGTAACTTTCTCATCCAAGTTCATAGATGCCTAGAAATCTATCCGTGGATCCCCATGGACCCCAACCCTAACCCCTAAGTTCAGAATCCCTATGCCCAAGGCTGAATAGGGTAGAAAGGTGAGCAGAAAAACCAGTTTCTTAATGGAATGCATTTCAGTTCCCCCTGAAATGAAATTGTGGTTTTGTTTCCTTGGGGGCAAGACATTTAGGCAAACCCTTGGCTCCATCTCCTTCTGATTCTCTTTGGGCTTCTATTAGTGATGTACAGCCTTCTATCAAACTCTCACAGGTTGCAAAGCCTTCACAGGTACAGGCTCGAGCTTGATCTGGAGACTACCCCACATTAAGAACTTGAGGATTTCGCTTTATAGGACGCATTGTATTTCTTTTCCTTTTCGTTCCATAGAGTGCCAGTACAAGCTTATAGATGGCTGCTTCTTTTGAAAGAATGTGAAATTTTGTTAATTTTAAAAAAATAAGCCTTAAATATAATCACTAACATGGTCTAGTGGAAGGAGTGGTAGTTGTGGAATTAGAAGCCCTGTGTATGAATCCTCCTCTGTCACTTACTATCTTTGATCCTAGGATCATAGAGTTGAAAGGGATATCGTTCTTGTTCTTGTTGCTGTTGAGTCATTTCAGTCATGTCTGACTCTCGTGACCCCATTAGGGATTTTCTTGGCAAAGAGACTGGAGTGGTTTGTCATTTCCATCTCCAGCTCATTTTACATCTGGGGAAACTGAGGCAAACAGGGTGAAGTGACTTGCCCAGGGTCACATAGCTAGTAACTCTCTGAGGCCAGATTTGAACTCAGAAAGATGAGTCTTCCTGACTTCAGGCCAGGCATTCTATCAAGAGTGCCAGCCTCTCATTTTATAGATGATAAAATTGAGAAACACAGAGGTCAAGTGACTTAACCAGCGTCACACAGCTAGTGTAGGTAGGACATGATCCCAGGTCTAGGTCCAGTGCATTAATCATTGTGCCATGCTTGGGCAAATTACTTTCTGGGTCTTAGTTTCCTCAAATGGTTTTCTGATTTTTCCTGCCCACATTTTTACCCTGACCAGCCTTGGGAACAGGGGGTGCAAGAGATCCGTGGACAGGTTTCAAGTGGTCTGTGAACTTGATTGAGGAAAAGTTACATTTTAATTTTCAATAATTTCTAAAATAAAGGGGTTGGGTTAGATCAGCACTTCTTAAATTGTGGGTTACGACAAAATTTGACAACAGTAAAAGGTTTCTGACCACGCAACAACCAAAAATTAATTAAAAATCAAGTGCATAATGAATCCAAGGCATTTCTAAAACTGCTTGCCCATGTTGCATAGTGCGACTTCACTGCAGCCTTGGTTCTGAACACACAACACATGTGCTTTGCCATGCCCATGCCCTCGGGCCACACAACACCAAGGAACACTGCCCAAACTCACAAAGCAGTTGAGAGTGGAAGCCCTGGGCTAGATGACCTACAAGTTCTAAATCTATGATCTTGTGTTCCTCTGACCCCTTTTCTGCATTACCCTATATCACCCAGAAGACTCTAATATATTAGTGAGCTATGCTTTCTCCATGGAAAACATGTTGTGTGCTATCAAAATGCAGTATTAAAGTAAATCTATGATGGATGAAGTACACTGTAGGTAGAAGTCTGGTAGCTGGTGCACAGACTTCTGGGCCCTTAGTTGAGGCTATGTAATGTCTATCCCTATCACAGGGTCTGAGGCTAAGAGAGGTCAACATAGGCTCATGCTGAAGTGCTGAGTTGGGAGTCAAGAAATCTTCAGCTCCATTATTAAAGCCAAATGACCTTGGCCCTCTCCCCTAGCCTTATTTCCACTGTAGGCTACACATCTTAATGAGATAGGAGAAAAGTTTGTAGAGTTCTTAGGGGAAGACAATGTGTCTGAGAGAACTGCAAAGTATCACTATCATTTGTATTCCCTGATAATGAAATCATTTAAATAGTTGGCAAGAAGAAGCACCTGATCTCTGCTGGAAAGGGGACCAAATGGAATAATGATGATGAAGTAATGTTGATTGTGGAGAGGGTACAACCAAAATGTGATTACATCCATAAGAAAAGTGCTCTTCTGACCAAAGTAACCACAATGAGTTCAAAGACTTGTGAAATTTGCTTTCAGAGAAATATAGTCCAACAAGAGTGTGTTTTCTTTTAGAGGTATCTTTTCCTCTCTTCTTTTTGCCCCCAAACCTCCTTACAGGGAAGACTAGCTTATATTTTGCCAAACTAAGGGTAATATGGGCATCTTGGTTCTTTGGGGATTTGCCAGAAGCCCATTTTATTGGCATTAAAATTATTTCTGAGTTCAGAGAAAGGCCAAGTAGAATCCTATGGTCTAAATTCCTCAGAAGAAGTCAGCTCAAGAGGAGGTGAGGTGCTCTCACTAATTAAATTCTGATGACAAAAGGACCTGTTGAAGAAACTGAAAACAATACACAGATAATTTATCCACCAACATAGATTTTGAAAAGGCATGGAAGAAGGAACTAGGAACTGACAATGAGTATAAAAAAATGGTACAGGAGATTGTCAGGATTGCTAAAGTTAAGAATGAGCTGAAGCCAGTATTCAATGTTAATGTCAAAAGAGGGAGGGGTGGTGGTGAATTTTTAATGCTAAGGAAAAGAGAAAAATCAATAAAGGGACAGGGTCATTGTTCACAGTAGATGGGACAATAATAATGAATGAAGGAAAGAAGGTACGAATACTCAACTCTTACTCTGTTACTGTTCTCTGTACCATAAAGAGAACAATTGTTGTAATGGTAAGGATAGAACAAACATAAAGGGGACAGTAACAATCCAAGATAAATGGAGAGATGGTAAAAGATCACTTACCTACCCTCAATGAGATTCAGCTCAAGATGCTGAAAGAGTTGGTACATGTGATTGCTGTAATGTTAGTGGTGATCTTTGAAAAAAAAATGCATAGAAGGGGAGAGGTGTTAAACCGAGCATAGACAAATATCCCAATTTAAAAAAACCACAAGAGGGAGGATTCTTCAAATTTCAAGAGTTGATGAGCTTGACCTTGATTCCTGACAAAATTATTGAATTCATTGTTAAAAGGAAGGTTTATGAGTGATTAATAAAGGAAGTGATTACTAAAAGCACTTGTAGTTTCAACCAAAACATAACATTCCAGATTAGCTTAATTTCCTTGTTTGAGGGGGTTATTAGATTGGTCCATCAAGGTATACACATTGTATACCTGGATTTCAGCAAGATACAAGACAAAGTTTCTCAAAGTATCACTGTGGACAAGATGAAACTACAGTTATGTGGATTTGAAATGAGTTGGATGACCTGAACTGAAAAGTGATTAATGGATTAATGTCATCTCAGAAGGTAACCTTTAGTCAACTGTGACTATATCTGTCCTTCACCCTATTCTATCCAAGATTTTATCAAGGAATACGTTTGTTATGTTTGCAGGTGATCTAAAGTTAGTAGTTAAAGCTAAAATATTGGATAAAATTAAGAATCAGGATTTTTAAAAATCACATCAAATTAGAACAATGGGCCAAATTTCTTCAGATGCAATTTAAAAGGCAATAAATATAAAGTCATTTGTTTATAGAAAATCAACTGTAAAAATACAAGCTGGTAGAAATGTGACTAAATGACAGTTCATTTGGAAAAGACCCAGAGGTTTTAGGGGGCTATAATTTCAATGGGAATTGATGTAGCAAAGAGAGAAAAAGAAAGAAGAGAAGAAGAGGAGGAGGAGGAAGAAGAAGAAAAGAAACCTAAATATAATCTTATGTTGTGTTAAGAGAAGCATAGGATCCAAAACAAGGGAGGTCATTGTGTACTCTGCCCTTGTCAGACTTCATTTGTCTGAGCTTGTATTCAGTTCTGTGCACCTCATGGTCAAAAAGACATTGACAAGCTGGAGTGGGTCCCAAAGGTAACCAGGATGGTGAGGGTACAGGGATCCATGCCATAGGCAGATGAACTAAAGAAACTAGGGATATTACCCAAGAGAAGAAAAGACCTGGAGGCACATGACAGCTGCTTCAAGTATTTGAAGGACTTTCTCATGGAAAAGGGATGATATATGCTTATTTCTCTTTGCCTGCCCCAGGGAGAAGAACGCAGAGGCAGATATTTGGTTGAAATAAGAAAATACTCCCTAACAATTCAAGCAGTCCAAAAGCATGTATGCAGAAATTAGATGCCCTCTTACAAGGGATATGGTGGAGAAGGCTCCTACTCAAGAAAGAGCTGGCCTAAATGATTATGATTCTCTGAAAATGTGAAGACTATTCTCTGTTCAGTCTAGGATCAATTTCACTAGTGCCAAAAGTCAGTTACACAAATAAGACACTAACAAAAGGTTTATGCTTCATTATCGTCTCTCACGACCTTCAGATCAGTTCATTATTTCTTGGCTTAGTATAGAGTGCTGAGCCTCTGCACATGGTCAGTAAGAATCATAACTAGAGAAATTTAAAGGATGAAGACATTACCCTGGAGTCTAATACAGGCTGTAGACATCAGTTCAAATATTGATGTACAAGGTAGTAGAATTCCTAATAAAAATCTAGTAAAATTACTAAAAAAAAATCTAGTAAAAAAAAACTCTACTTAACATTTTCTGTGTGATCTTGGACAAATCATTTCCTTTCTTGAACCTTAGTTTCTTCATCCGTAAAGGAGGGATAATAACATTTTGCTCCACTCACCTCATAAAGCTGTCAGAATCATAAAAGGCCATGAATGTAAAGTGCTAGTTAAGAGTATGGGACCGCTATCATTAGTAATCATAGGATCCAGGACACAGAGCAGGTCTTGCCTAGAGGTGGGGAAAGGAATTAAGGAATTTCTACTGAGGTCTCATAGGCTTTAGACGTAGAAAAAACTCACAAATCACCTTGTCCAATCCCCTCATTTTATAGATGAGAAAATGGAGGTTCAGAGACTTTTAAGTGGCTTGCGCAAAGTCACAAAGTAATAAGTAATAATGTATTACTTATTATTAATATATTTATATACCACCTAAAAGTAGCAAATACTTTACAATATTATCTCATTTGAGTCTCACAACAACCCTGCAAAGTAGATGCTATTTTTATTCTTGTTTTATAGACAAGAAAACTAAGATCATGAGCGGTGAAATGACTTGTCCAGGGTAAAACAGCTTCTAAGTGTCTAAGGTCACATTTGAACTCAGATCTTCCTGACTTGAGGTCTGGTGCTCTACCAGTGTACCACCAGCTGCCTGAACAGAGGTGTAATTCAAACTCTGGTCTTCTGGCTATAAATCAAGTTCCCTTTTCATTACACCACATTGCCAGTTTGAGAGATACTACTTAAGACTTCTTTCCCAATAGTTCCTTATTAAAATGCAATACTCTATGAAAGAGAAACAGCTTAAAACCTTATTAATATCTGAGTACACTAATTTAATCAGATTACCTAGCAAATACCTAAGGGATTTGTATTCCTAAGGGACATAGAATAGGTTCCATTTTTGAAGAAGGAAAGGGAAAGAGGAGAAAAGGGAAGGGAAGGAGAGGAAGGGAAGGGAAGGAAGAGAAAGGAAGACAGAAAGGAAGGCAAAGGAAGGAAAGAAGGAAGGAAGGAGGAAAGGAAAACACGAAAGAAGGAAGATAGGAAGGGAAGAAGGAAGGAAGGAATAGAGGGAGGGAGACAGGTAGGAAGGAAGGAAGGAAGGAAGGAAGGAAGGAAGGAGGAAGGAAGGAAGGAAAGAAGGAAGGAAGGAAAGAAGGAAAGAAGGGAGGGAGGGAGTAGGGAAGGAGGAAGGACAGAAGGAAGGTAGAAAGGAAGGTGAGGGAGGGAAGGAGAGAGAAAGAAAAGAAGAGGAAGAAGAGGAAGGTGAGAGCCAGAGCTGGGGTACTGTCCAATGTACTCTGGGGAT